>NC_058409.1:80538367-80582697 GCF_002201575.2 Neomonachus schauinslandi | reverse complement strand
AAAGAAAGAAAGAAAGAAAGAAAGAAAGAAAGAAAGAAAGAAAGAAAGAAAAGGTATATAGACTGGAAAAGAAAAAAATAAAACTGTCTTTATTCATAGATGACAGATCGTGTATGTAGAAAATCTGAAAGTAATGACAAAAACAAAAAAACAAAAAAAATCCACTGGAGCTAATAAATGATTATAACAAAGTTGCAGGATACATTGTTAATATAAAAGGTCAATTATGGGGCACCTGGGTGGCTCAGTCGTTAAGTGTCTGCCTTTGGCTCAGGTCATGATCCCAGGGTCCTGGGATCGAGCCCCCATCAGGCTCCCTGCTCGGCGGGAAGCCTGCTTCTCCCTCTCCCACTCCCCCTGCTTGTGTTCCCTCTCTCGCTGTGTCTCTGTCAAATAAATAAATAAATAAAATCTTTAAAAAAATAAATAAAAGGTCAATTGCTTTTCTATAAACCCACAATGAAAAAGTAGAATTTCAAATTAAAAAGACAATATAATTTACAATAACACCCTCCTCCCAAATAAAATGTTTAGGTACAAATCTAACAAAGTATGTATACGGTTTATATGTGGAAAACTACAAATCTCCAACGAAAGGTATCAAAGAACTAAATAAACGGAGATATATTCCATGTTCATGGAAAGGAAGACTCAATATTTTCAAGATGTCAGTTCTTGGGTAAAATAGGTGAAGGGGATTAAAAGTACTTATTTTAATGAGCACTGAGTGATATATGGAATTGTTGAATCACTATATGGTATACCTGAAATGAATATAACACTATATGCTAACTACACTGGAATTAAAATTTTTAAAAAAGTTTTACAAAGAAAAAGAGACCAAAAAAAAAAAAAAAAAAAGTCTGTTCTTCCCAACTTGATCTAGAGATTCAATGCAATCCAAATCAAAATCCCAGGAAGTTATTCTGTGAATATTGACAAAGTGATTCTAAAATTTATATGGAGAGGCAAAAAGATCCAGAATAGCCAATATGATACTGAAGAGGAAGGATAAAGTTGGAGGACTGACACTACTCAACTTTAAGACTTAGTATAAAGATACTGTAATCAAGACAGTGCAGTATGGGTATTTTTCAGATTAGCTTTTCCACTTAGTAATATGCATTTAAGTTTCTTCCATGTCTTTTCATGGTGTGATAGCTCATTTCTTTTCAGCATTGAATAATATTACATGTCAGGATGTATCACAGCACATTTATTTATTTACCTACTGAAGAACATGTCAATTGCTTACAAGTTTTGGCAACTGTGAACAAAGCTGCTATAAGTATCTGTGTGCAGATTTTTGTGTGGACAAATTTTCAACTCCTTGGGGTAAATACTAAGGAGTGGTCTTTGAGCTCTTAATTTTTTTTTTTTAACTATCATATTTTCCTGGTTATAACCTTTAAGTACAGTGTTGAATTAATCATAATGGGCAGGTTCCCCCCCCAGCTTTATTAGGATATAAGTAATTTACTACATTTTAAAGTTTAAGGTATACAACATAATGATCTATGTATATACTATAAAATGATTACCCCAATAAGTTTAGTTAACACATTCATCACCTCACATACTTATAATTTTTAAGATATACTTTCTCAGCAACTTTCAAATATACAACACAGTATTGTCACCATGCTGTACATTACATTCTTAGAATGTATTTATCTTGTAACTGGAAGTTTGTACCTTTAGATCATCTTCACCCATTTTTTCCATCCCCTAACCTCTGCCTTTGGCAAATACCAATCTTTGCTCTATTTTTACAAGTTCGTTTTTCTTCAGGATTCACATATAAGTGAGATCATATGGTATTTGTCTTTCTTTGTGTGACTTATTTCGCTTATCTTAATACCATCAAGTTTCATTCAAGTTGTCACAAATGGCAGGATTTCCTTTTTTTGTGACTGAATAATATTCCATTATATATATATATATATATACACTTTTTTTAAAATCCATTCATCTATTGATGAACACAGAGGATGTCTTGGCTACTGTAAATAATGCTGCAATGAACAGGGGTGTAACTATCTCCTCAAGACAGTGATTTCATTTTTTTTGGATATACATGTAGAAGTGGAATTGCTAGATCATAGAGTAATTCTATTTTTAATTTTTTGGGTACCTTTATACTGTTTTCCATGAGGGCTATACTGATTTAAATTTCCACTACAGGCTACAAGCATTCCCTTTTCTCCACATTGTCACCAGCACTTGTTATCTATGTCATTTTTGATAATAGCCATTTTAATAGGTGTGAGGTTGTATCTCATTGTGGTTTTGATATACATTTCCCTGATAATTAGTGATGTTAAGCATCTTTTCATTAACCCATTGGCCATCTGAATATCTTCTTTGGAAAAAATGTCTATTCAGGTCCTTTGCCCATTTTAAAAAATTGAATTATTTGTCTTTTTGTTATTGAGTTGTATGAGTTCCTAATCTATTTTGGATATTAACCCCTCATCAGATATTTGCAATATTTTCTCCCATTCCATAGGATGCCTTTTCATTTTGTTGATCATTTCATTTGCTTTGTAAAAGCCTTTTAGTTTGATGTAATCCTACTTGTTCATTTTTGCTTTTGTTGTTTGTGCTTTAGATGTTATATCCAAAAAATAATTGCCAAGACCAAGATCAAGGAGATTTTTCCTCTATGTTTTCTTCTAGGAGTTCTATGGTTTCAGTCTTTAATCCATTTCAAGTTAATTTTTTTGTGAGTGTTTTAAAATAGGGGTCTAGTTTCATTCTTTTGCATTTGAATATCCAATTTTCCCAGCATCAGTTATTGAAGAGACTATCTTTTTTTCACTGAGGATTCTTGGCTCCTTTGCTAATATTAGTTGGTTGTATATGCATGGGTTTATTTCTGGGCTCTCAATTCTGTTCCATTGGTCAATGTGTCTTTTTTTTTTTTTTTTTTTTACTCTGGTACCATATTGTTTTGATTACTATAACTTTGTAATATAGTTTGAAATTAGAAAGTATAATGCTTCCCACTTTGCTCTTTCTCAGGATTGCTTTGGTTATTCGGGGTCTGTTATGGAATATGAATTTTAGGATTTTTTTTTTCTAATTCTGTTAAAAAAAAGCCACTGGAATTTTGATAGGGATTACATTGAATCCATTTATGTTTAATATGGACATTTTAACAATATTAATTCTTCCACTCCATGAACATAGAATATCTCTCCATTTATGATGTCTTCTTCAATTTCATCAATGTCTTATAAGTTTTCAGTGTACAGATCTTTCACCTCCTTAAATTTATTCTTATGTATTTCATTGGTTTTGATACTACTGTAAATAGGATTGTTTTCTTTCTTTCTTTTTCAGGTAATTCATTGTTATGGGCATTCTTATCTTACTCCTGAATTTAGTGGAAATTTTGCTCAAGCTTCACAAGGAAATATGATATTTGCTGCAAATTTTGTTAGCTATACTTTATCAGATTAGAAATGCTCCATCATTGTTGAGAGGTTTCTCAAGAATGAGAGTTGAATTTTATTAAATGCTTTTCTGCATCACTTGAGATAAACATACCGTTTTCAGATTTAAGCTGTGAATATGAGAAAATCATAACAAAAGATTTTCTTATGTTAAATTATCTCTGAATACCTGGAATAAGCCCAGCTAAGTTATAATTTTTTTAAACATTGTACTCATTTTACTAATATTTTGTTTAGGATTTTTGCATCTGTGTTCATAAGTGATTTGTTTTCTATATTTTGCTAGCAATCTGATCTCAATAATTTTTTCCAATAAGAAATACTTCCTTTTGTAGATTACTTTTCATCCCTTATTCAAGGGAAAGGTGAAAGAACTTTGGTGTCTGAACATTGGGAACACTTATTTTTAAAGGAATTCACCAAGATTTTACATATATTTTCCTTTTTTTCTCAGATCTTAGAGCTATTTTTCTTCTTACATTTCATAGTTTTATTTTCCTTTCCAATCTCCTAGCACTTATTGACTACAGAATTTAATCATAATTTATACATAACTTCATGACTATTTTCTATTGCTATTTAGAATGTTAGTTATATGTGCATTTCATGTCTCCCTCATATATGCTATTAACAGTTCTATTCACATTTTAGTACTTTACTTTGAATTTTCTAGGAGCTCAATAGTTATTTTAATTTTGATTTGAATTTATTAATGATACTATTACCTTTAATTAAAGTAATACTTAGTTTGGTGATCTAAGTATTTTGGGAAAGTTCGAAATATCTTTTTAGTCTGTAAGTCTTAAAATTTTTTTCATTTTATCCTTTACTCTCATTTTTGATCAACTTTACCTCCCCAGCGTACTTTTTTTTCTCCCAGAAGATTATAGGTTGACACTTCTACATGGTCCGGTTTTCTAAGTCATTGACTGGGTCACTGAGGTAAGTGTCAGAAGAATGAACGATGATTTTTGGCTATAACATCTGATTATTCTAGTCCATGCCATACTCGCTTATTCTTAAAAGCATGATGGTCAACAAAATTTCAATGAATCCTGAATAGCTTCTGAAGGTATATTGAGTTCTTTCACTTTAAAAGGCAACACAAATCTTCTCAGTGGGAAATGATCGAATCTCACCTCATTCCAAATGAATTAGAGTTGGCAGGCCTGTGTGTCTGGAGCTGACTTACAGTACTTGATGCTAAAATGTTGCCCCTTATAGTAGTTATAATAAATTAAGGCTTCTGTCAGAGGCCGAAGTCATGAAAGTTAAAGGAAAAAATATATCGCTACCCTTTATATTTTGGGCTCTGAAAGGAATTTTGGTCTTCAGCAAGTTGACAGCACAAAATAGACAAATTCAATATTTTAGGATACTGTGCCAAATTTCATGTGTAGAAGCCTGTGAGTGTCTTGCATTAAGTGGTGAGTTATAGCAGCGAAGGCCTAGAAAGTGAGAAATGGCATATTTCTTGAAGCCCGTAGGGCATGCAAGTTCCACTGTTCTCCCTCTTGAATGACAACATGGTCCAACTTCCTAGTGAGAAGCATGCTGGTGTGTTTCTCTTTCGTAGTCTCTTCTGAATAATGTGAGGTGTTGTTAATTTAAAAACTGCCACTCACAGGGCATAAAAATGTTTTTCACTTAAAAGTCCAGTGACAAGCAGAAGACAGCAGCAGCAATGGGTACTCTGAAACAGGTGATTATTTTCTGTAGCTAATAATCATTATTTTTCTACATGAAACATTGTTAAAAACATACTGAATAATGTATGCTTTGATAAGGTGTGTTTGGAAAAAGTGGCATTCTGCATTAACTCTACCAAATAACTTGACATTAAAAAAAAAAGTCACTACTGGTCTCATTCAGAGTTGGAATATCTATGCTGGGATTATTTTTTGTCCTTTTATCTATACTATCTTTCATAATACGACCAAGAAAAACTGGAGAAGAACCTACGGATAACCTGGAAATGGTTTCAAAGTATTAGTGTTATGAAGTTGGATCTATTTTGCCTCCCCATTCCTTTCCTTTCCTGATAAATTTCATAGTAACCCCAGACTCTTTGTACGGAACACTGCAGTAGCCAGAAACTGCTCAGACATCTTCCCAATGTCTTTAGTAGTCCATTTGTCAGTGGACTGAAACTAATTTCAATGATGTGACGCACTTGTCTGCCCAGTTATTATTTTTAAAATCATTACAAATTAAGTGGGCATCCTCTGGCTTCAAATGGAGAGCCTGAAATATTAGCAGTGGAAACTATCTAAAAAATTAAAAAAAGAATCTAAGAATGGCTCAGATTACCTAAACACACCACACAACCAATAGCAACGGAAAACAGTAAGAGTTCATACAGCTTCTGGTGCTGGGCAGTAAAGGGTATGAAAATGGAGATTAATCTCCTGACTTAGGATAATTCAAGAGAAATGATGAACAAAACCAATGTATCAATACAGAACCACAAAGTGAAAAGAAAGCAGATCTATTCCAAATGTGATTTCAATTTCATTGTATTTTGAATATTCAGTGGGAAACTCCTAAGGTTTTAGTTTCTCTTTGGGAGTAAAATGGGTTCTTAAAAGTGCATTCATCTATGCTGCTAGAGTATCGTTTACTAACAAATGATTGCAGCTGTACCCAAGTGGCCTAAAAGAGTTTTAATGTTGCTTCCAGATGTGCCTAATTTATTTCCAGGGTATAATGTTTGCCTTGGGAGCCTTGGGTGATTTTCTCACTTATCAGTGCCAATTTCGTGGGGGTAGGTAAAATTTTAGCTGCCTTCTAGATGGGGAAATGGGACAGGAAGATATTATGGCTTCATTAATATTAAATGAGAAACCTTTAACAATCCTGGATAAAATATTAAATCTAGTGTCTATATCATGAGCTTACACACCTGGACTTGTTTCTGCATCGGTTTCCTAGGACTCTTCTTGCCAATATTCATATTATATAAATGATAGCTGTCAGGAATTTTAAAAATTGAGAATTTTGAAAGTTGCCCTCTAAGTTTAGCTTTCAAAAACTCTAGTGGTTGCTTTGTTATTAAATGTTAAGAGGATGAAACATTTAATTTTCAACTACTCGAAGGACAGCTACTAAATTGCAGCTATGACTGTTCTTTGAATATTGGATATGAATAATAATATAAGGTATTTATTGTAGAGCAATTATATAAATTTTATTATGGAGCACATTCAAATGAAGACCAGTTTAAATGTAAAATCCACATTGTTTCTAGAACAACCGGGATAGTTATTATTAAAGCTACGTTGGTGGTGCACATACTATGCAATTGGATTTCAAGAGTTTTTTCACAAATATAAATCAAGTTGTTGAAGATATCTGAATGTATTCAACTGAGTTTAAATGCTTGCTAAAATAGATAATCTAATATGTGTCAGAAGCATAGAAATCATCTTGTGAGTGGTCACTTAGTGTCTGTACTGGAACTTAAACCTTGGTCTCATTGCCTACATTTTTAGTGCTCTTTTAAAACAGAATGTTGATCTTTAAAACCAATGAGAACTATTTTCCCAATACCTAAGTAACACATCTTGGAAGAGCTTGTATATTCATTTCCTTATTTCTCGTGTCAAAGTTACAGGGGAGTGTAATCTTCTCCAAAGGATTAAGTACTTTAATCGGTGACTAAAACAAAAACTGAAATATTACATATTGCCAAAATTACCCTTGAAAATCTTGAAGAAACAAACAAACATTTTCCTTCTTTTACACTGGTCAGGAAACCCTTAAAATTACCCACACACTCTTCACACAGGTTTGCCAAACATAAGCACTGCTTCAAGCTTTCTTGCATTCAATAACTGATTAATACAAACGACGTTCAAATGCTTCCTATTTTCAGAAGTAAAATTCTCAATGATACAACTAGAGTAAATTGGTAGAATGTAAGATCATGAGGGCTGAGAATTTTGTCAGTTTTGTTCACTATTAACTCAGTCCCCTCCTAGTTAATTCAGTCCTCTCCTAGAACAATGCTGGTCACAGAGTAGGTGCTTAATAAATACTTTGAATCAATAAATAAAATGTGAATTAAATATGTTGAAAAAGTAAATGAAAGAAAGGTAAACGAATATGTCTCATAAACCTAGTTCATGGAGGTTTTAAGTTAACACAAAAGTATCTAACTTAAGAATTGGTTACATGGAGTTAGATTAAATAACAGGTTTTTGGCTTTCTAAATATTTCTTTTGGCTGGTAATAATCTTGTATATTTTGGATCAGGTGATTAATTGCAATTTTTAGGTGTTATATGTTGACAACTTCATTCACATTCAGGTTATTTCCTGAATTAATCAGATATTTTGACATCAGACAGATATGGTAGAAATTTGTTATTGCAAAGTTCCTATGTAAAATAAGATATATGAGATATGAGAAATAAGTTGTTGTATAAGAAACTCTTATAGGAGCCAAATTTCTCCCTTTCTTTTTCTTTCTTTCTTTTTCTTTTCTTTCTTTTTCCTTCCCTTTCCCTTCCCTTTCCCTTTCCTTTCCTTTCCGAGAGGGAGAGAGGGTGGGGCAGAGGGAGAGGGAGAGAGAATCAAGCAGGCTCCATGACCAGTGTAGAGCCCAAAGCAGGGCTCGATTTCATAATCCTGAGATCATGACCTCAGCTAAAATCAAGAGGTGAATGCTTAACCGACTGAGCCACCCCAGTACCCCCCATTATTTCTTTATAACAAAATTTCTCACAAAGCTGTTCAACCTTTCAAAAGCTGAATATGAATATATATATATATATATAATTTTTTTTTTAATCTGATGGCTTTCTCTATCTCAAAGACTAGTTAGAATGCTATTATTAATTCAAATGCTCTGGAGACACTTGCTCTGGAATTGGGTTTTCCCTGCGAAGGCTGTCTTTAGGATTCATGTTTTCATCCGATTGGGAATACCTTCTCCATTGCATGAAAGTTTTATAGATTTCTTGTTTCCCCCTCTTCTTCTTTTCCTCTCTCCCTCCCTTTCTCCTTTTCCTTTCTTCCTTCTTTTTTCTTTTCAATTATATAGGGTGGGGTTACAAGTTTACTTATATTACTCTTAGATGTGCAAGAAAATAGAATCTCTTTACTTTTCTGTAAACTGATTTTCCTGATAAAGTCCCAAATTATGAGACTTTCCAAGTTGTGGAGAAAAAACAGATTTAGTCTACTTGGATAATATCAATGCTATTAAAAAAACAATCCTTATCAAATATACAGCCTTTTTGCTAGGTGCTTTTTATCTTTTAGATGGTGTTTCCTTAGAGATACCCGCCCCTCTCTCCCATCCTTGTCTTTCCAGCATGTTCATTCATGAAAATGTTGGAAGACTTGCAGCTGAGTATAAGGGGTTAAGTTTGTGGAAGTACATTCTGTTGTGATGCAGCTCTGCCTCTTGCAATTCACACATCAGCTACTCAATGTTGATATACCTGATTAGTTACAGCAATGACTTCAAGGGTCTAATAAAGTAAAGCCTCCAAGTTTTAAATCATTAAAGCTCCATTTGGTTTGGAAATAGTCTTGTATTAATTGGATAACATAGTCAAGAGGGATCAGCTATTTAACTACTGTTAGAGTAAGAAGATAAGGGCCAAGACTGAAGTGGTGGATATGCAAACAGAAAAGAAAAGAAAAACAAGGAGTTCCGGAAAGATGTGCCCTAGAGCAGAAAAAGCAAGGTGGCCTCATCTGTCCAGCAGTCCAACTCTTAGATCTCCTCCCTCTTCTGAGGAAGAGATAATCTTTCAGCTTTTTTCCCCAAATAGCAGCAGAGTAGGAATTTTCCTTTTTTGGTGTTAGACCCTTGTTTCATTTGTTATTGGCTTGGTGGAGGAATTATGTATTTTGTTTTTAAACTGCTCCTGTGAGGGATACATGGAGAACTGTAGGAAGCAGAGAAAGAGCTTACATGTTAGCAAATAATTTAAAAGCATGGAGATAATTGTGTAAGAAAAAAATCAAACATAAGAAATTGTAGCTAAGTACCAATACATTGGATCTGATCCTGAGTTTCTAGGGTCACAGGATGTTGGTCAATATTATCCCCTTCTTTTACAGACTTTATGGCTTCATTTTAACTGCTCAATTGAGTATATTCTCCATGTGAGTTTACTAAATTATTTATTTGCTTTTAATTTGAAGTCTTCACATTTCTACACACATATGTATATATGTATGCCTTAAATCATGGAATCTTGAGAGATAAAAATTCTACCAGACCTTTAAACTGTACAGAAGGAACACTACTTTGAAGCTAATGAAACTTGTTACTTCTAAGGTAACAGAAGAGGCTCTAACAACATGACTACAGGGTCATACAGTTTGATCAACCTGGCTAAAGTAAGGTGAGATGTCTCTGTCCACTGTCACTTCTCTTCATTCACTTCTTTTTTGTCAGATGGCCCTGGAATGCTATCTCAAAGCAGGTCAAGGGCAAGGTGAATTGTGGATACACTAAACTTGGGTTTAGTGGTGTATATTTACATGGTTTCAATCCCCTCTCTGCCCAGGTATAGTTAGAATACTCCAAATATCCACTGGGCTGTTTCCCTTAAGTGTGTAGGGCCAGAGGTCTTATCATGACACGAATGTGTCTTACATGGTCACCACCAGAAAGATACAGGTGGAAGATGAGAAACAAGGTCCAAAGTATATAATTCCAGAAGCTGGTTTATAGAAAGTATTTCCAGTCATCAGATGTTTGAAATTACAAGGGGAGGATTCCTTTAACATCAACACTCAGTCAAAATAGAAGTTCTTGCCTATTATGAATATACTCAGTAATGCATCTTATGAAATTCAAATGTACTCTACATTATTTTATTTTTTGATGGGGATTTTACAAAATGGAATTTATCAGAACTTCTGTGTTATAGGACATAAACTTCTAGCGGTTCTATACATGGTGATTATGTCTGTGTTGACATTTCATGTTTTATGCATCTCACTACTACTAATAAAAACAAATTTGATCACTATGTTAGGAAGACTGAATTATCTTTTTATTTTTTTTATAGAAGAAAATTACAAATTTGTTGTTATGTGAAGAGGTGATCAAAGAATACGCAGCCAAAAGTGGAAGAAAAGCATTACAGGTGTGTCAGGGAGTTTATTAAGTAAAAGTCTTCTGTATTATTTTCTGCATTTTGTAATGTTTGCAGTATTTTTCAGATTTTTTAGATTTGATTTTACTGTGATTTTTCTCATTCTAAATAAATATTCATGCTCATACCTAATTTTGTACTCATAATATTATAACATTTTTCTGAAAGAGAACTACCTAAATTATATATAGTTCAGGCTCCACAAAACCTGAGTCCACCCTTGTAAGTGAATCCAAAACACAGGTGGGTACAGGCAGGGAGTGGGGCTGGGGTCGGGGTGGGGGTGAAGGTAAAGGGTAGTACGTTCATGAGAGGAGGAAGTTTTTTCTCCATCAGATCATTGTGCTGTCCTCATTCACTTTCTCAGGAAATATAATGGAAAAGTGAGGTCCATCACAATTTTTAGATGAGAGTTGGTAGCTCTAAATGCATCTGGAGGTTAATAAATGGAAAGACAAGGTATCTTATGGAGGTCAAGTATAACTTTTTCTTTGAAATCTGGCTGTCGAAATATGGCTTCATTTGTCATGAAATGTTATAAGTTTTGGAATCTTTTCATTAATTTTCCATATCCATCATTGGAGTAGCTCTATGCTTCTTCTTACATACTGTATTTGATAGAGTCCTGATTCTTCTGTAACTCAGAACGCCTTGATACCAAAAGAGCCCCAGCCCTGCTGCTTCACTGAGGAACTACACTATCCATGCCACTCCATAGCCCACTACCAGCCCTGACTTTTTGGCCGTTAATTCTCTACACTTAATACAGCCAACACTTTCCTCTATAGAAGTTGCCCCTTAGAGTTTGGGAACTCTTTAAAGGTCTGATAGAAAGCTAGCACAAATGTGTCATCTGCTTTTGATTTGTGGGTTCTAAGCACATGGCTTCCAAATGTCACATTTGGAATGTGGAATTCACTAATTCGTAAGCATTTTGATCAAATCATTGATTTTTTCCTTTGTCTTCTATGAATGGATGATACATGTTGTCTGGTTCTTTCCATGAAACCCTCTTTCTTCTTCTTATATATATTATATAATTTTATTTACCTGACATATTCTTTCAAAGTTAGGAGAATTGGGGATTTGTGTGTTTTAAGAGAAAAGGCAAACTCATTAGATTCTCTTCCTAAATATTTTAATAATGTTACTGAAGCCTGGGATGCCATCTTTATTCAGCTCTCTCTTTTGTTTTTCTG
Source organism: Neomonachus schauinslandi (assembly GCF_002201575.2). Lineage (NCBI taxonomy): Eukaryota > Metazoa > Chordata > Mammalia > Carnivora > Phocidae > Neomonachus > Neomonachus schauinslandi. The sequence goes on along the minus strand of NC_058409.1, from coordinate 80,570,920 downwards.
CCACAACTTAGCACTTATGGTGAATGGCAATACATATTAATAAGCAGGCAGCTTAATAAGACTCAGGTTAATGATGATAATTATTCCTACATGGTGTATGCTGACAGTGTGTGCAAAGATATTCACTCTTCAAAAAAGCCCCAAGGCAGTACAGATAATTCTGACACTGAGTACGTTATCTGAGAAGAAGGTTAACAATGCTATGTGATACTTGGCTTTTTTTTTTTTTTTTTCTGTAAGTGAACATTTTAATTACCTGGGGATAATGTCCATGGCTAGAATTCAGTGAGTGGGCACAGGGCCAATAACTTTTCAGGAGATCCCTGAGAGAGACTTAGAATTTTAACCGTTAAAAATGACAGGCTTACAAACAAGGTCACTAGAAATAAATAATCATAATCAAGAATTAAGAAAAGGTCAGTATTTTAACTCTAATTCTCATAGTGGGTTCCTAGTTTGAAGTGGATATTTTTTGATTAACCATGGAAAAAGTACGAAATTGTGAAGCTCTGCTTCCTTTATTCTAAGTCTACCAAATTCTTTACAAAACCAAACACTCTAATGCTTAATGATCTTGTGCTCTGTTTTCCATCCCTCTAGTCTAGGGTGCTCTCCAAACCTTCATTTCCACCTGAAGAATTAATGACAAGTGATTGATTAACAGTTCAGAGCTACATTCCATTTTTTTCCTCCAGGGTCAATTGCCTTTTCAGAAGTATTAAAACCTTAAACCAGGCATCTCAAATAAAACATCAGGAGGGCCTGTCAAGTAACATTAATGAGTGAAGCTGGACAAGTGAGCACTGTACTAAAACTGAAAGGCAGGCTTCTAGAAGGGGTGGGGGTGTCATTGCATGTCTCTAGCAGATTCTTTCCACATAGACATTCTGGTCCAGATTTGCTCAAAATGTACTTTTTCAAAAGAAGCTTGAAATCTGGATTTTTGTGAATTCTTCCCATGTTTACATTTTGTCCGTGAAGCATGGTCTAGGTCAAGCACAACATGTCCAGGGCTGAAAATGGTCTGAAGGTCACAAATTTGTAACTTTTGCTTTGAACCGAAGTGAAGAAACTGGAGGACCTACATCCCTCTGCCCTTTTTCACAATGTTCCATTTGCTCTTTGCCCACGCTGCCCTCTACTCCCTAGTGACTTACTCACTTTTGATGGCCTTGGTTAAATGTTACTCTCTCTGTAAAGCTTTCTAAGCCCCTTCTCTTCTTCCAAACCATTTCTCCACCATCTCCCTTTCTTGTAGAATGAATCCATTTTTTCATTATGCTGCTAGGACATCTGGCACACACTGTAATTAGCACTTAACATAGTGGGTACTAAATATTTGTGAGTTGTTGGTCTTCCCAGTTACAATGTGAGGTCCATATGGGTAGAGTCCTCTTTTTATTTTTTACCAGCATCACACAATATCTACCTCATGATAGACAGTAAATATTTGCTGAAAGAATGAATGGATCAGTGAATGAATTTTAGAAAGCTACTTGAAGGCTTAAGGATACTTGTCAGCCTCTACCCCCTAGCAGAGGATATAAATATGGAAGACATTCAGTATATATTTATTAAATGAGAAATGAATGTGAACCAATGGGGGAGAATTATTCTTTGAAGAGTTACAGAGTGGCACATAGGTAAATTTCAGTGTTGCATCCCCTATTTTGCCCACTGGGATAAAATAGGCTCTTAAATTCTCTCTGACCCTAAAATTCAATTTAAAATTAATATAAATTATCATTTATATATATGATGGAGATATATTCATTGCTTTTCATGGTGACCTTTTAACAATTCCCTAATACTTCTAACTGAGGCAACTATATAAAGGTTTCAATATCACAATTGAGCAGATAATATTGAGGCAACACCGTACGTAGGGTCTAGTGGTTATAAATTTTTTCAGAAGCAAGTCAGGATGAATTTGAATAGAAAAGCCGTCTGGCAGTACTCCATTCAATTAGTATTTATTATAAATATGCACTCAGTTACTTATATGTATTTATATCAAAGATGTTTAGTCTGCTCATCACATTAGTGAAAATCTGCTTGAGTCCTTCTGTCCTGAGTCTTCTACTTGAGTCTTCTAGAAAACTGCCTTACTCTAGCCTGATTTTAATTAGGAAATCTCAATTAATTTAGAAATACGTTAATGATTAAGTTAACAATCTGGTATAAAGGCATCACCAAGAACTCTATCCTACATGTTGACCAAAGAAGATTATTCAAGTTGAAAGAAATGACACTTTCTCTATAAGAGACATCTGCCATGCTTACGGTCAACTCTATTTTTGCACGGATAGGTATCAGTAGAAGACTAGCTAACTGTTCTGTAGATGAGTCTAGCTAGATGAATAGTTTTAGGGACACAATCAAATGATGCAGGCCAGTTGTTTATTCACTTGTGCAACTTGATAACAATTAGCTAATCAGTTGTGTGAGATACAAACAGTGAATTAAAGACCTAAGTTTGCAGACAGCTCTGGCACTGTAGATGTTCTTTTAAAAGAAAAAAGAAGTTGTTAGGTAGTGTTAGCATGCTGCATGCATAACATATTATGATACTACTATGGAGCTTGAGCCATTTTACCTGACATCGGACACAGTGACAATGAGCAGATAGGAATCATGAACACTTTTTCCACTGGGGCAATGTATACAATGCAACCAAATTCAAATGTGATTTTTAGAGTGTATCTGAATCTCTTCCTGGGGCTAAGATAGACATGCCACTGGTCTCTCCATTTCCTTTAGTAAGCCCTTGTATATTAAGCAGTGGAAAATAAAACAACAAATGTTATTCAGCAGAAAGATAAAAGCCCAATCTATGTAAAGTGAGACAGAAGAAATGGAAACATAGCATGTGGATTTTGCATGCTGAGCCTCATAAAATGCAAGCGTGAATTTCCTCTCATAGTGAGTGTGGTCCAACATTAAACGAAGCATGGGGCATGATTATGAGAGATAAGATCAGTAGTTGGAGAACATACAGCAAGCTGTTTTACCCACATTGAATATAATTTCACTCCTCTGATCTATTAGGCCCTCTTGGTGCACATCTTGGTAGATTTTTGCTAGTTCTCAGGAATGCATTAAAAAACCCTACAGGCTATAACTAAAATTACTGAATATTTTTTAATGTCTCACATGTTGACAGTCCTGATTTTTGTTATAGAAGAAATAACTGTCGATAGTGCCATTTAAATCCCTACTCTTTAGACTTGTGAATGCTAATGGTTGGGCTGTCGAACTTCAGCTTTTCCTGTAATTGTTATTCCTGGTTTCCTGTGGTGGATATGTATCGAACATAAGAAATTAGCTGCAGAGAGAATTAGAGGCTGTAAGTCTGAGTCATGTAAATGCCAAAAGCTTTTTGTGACATTTTTCAGACTTTAAAAATGGAAATATGTTATTTGCACAGTAGCTCCTGATGGAATATGACATACTGCAGCGATGTGGCGAGTTTAAGATTCGGCTGAAGGCCATTAGGAACCCTCTGTGTGAGAGCCTGGGGCTTGAGCAGAGGAATGGGAGTGAGCTACTTGGAAGAAGCATGGCATTTGCTGATGAGCCAAAGAATCCTCGCTAGATCAAGAACTGCTAATGAGAATTGAGAACTTGCTTGAACCTGTTATCATAAGTAAGGCTTAGGAATATAATTTTCAGCTTGATGTAACTTTTGTCTTTATTCCAGATGGTCTTACATCATCATCATTATATCAGCACATGAAAAAAATCACAAGGCTAAGCACATACCTTAACTCTTATATTTCAATTAAGGCTGAGCTCTTTAATTCAGTCAAAATAAGAAATCCCTCTTAGTAGATTCTGAACCTTTATTGGGTCCTGAGATGCATGGAGGATGGGTATGGGTGTGCAGAGTAGAACTTTCTACAGAGGAAAGTAGAAGACTCCCATCTGTCACACTGTCCTTCACTCCTGTTCCAACCCCTTTTTGCTTTAGAGGAAAGCTAAAAGGGAGTCAGAAACCATCTCTGGTTTCACTTTTGGTTATCAGGGTAGACCTCCTCAGAAGCTTATTTCCACTCCAGTGGATAGTCTTGCAATCCACTGAGCATGGGAACATGCATGGGGACATAAAGTAACAAAGTAATATTTTGCTAATTTTGATATTTTCCCACAGGGTGTAAAGGACTATGATGAGAAACAAGCTTCTCTGCTTTCTATTCTAGAAAATTCAGTGTTCAGCTTTTGAAAGATATGGAATTCAGGAAAACTGATAGATGACATTTGGAAGAAGACACAGATAACCAAGAGGAAAATATATGCAATTAGTGCAAAAGACAAAACAAAACAAAATAGGAGATAGGGGTCTTGACTGTTTTCCTTTCAAGAATGGGTCTCCTGGCAAGCCTCTCTCGGACTTCCCTATGCCCTCCATAAATGCAATTCTACTTTTCCCTTTAAATTCTCAGTGATGCTTAATAATGCCATGAAGCCTGTTCTCCCAAAGCAAAGTCCTAGCTGTCATCCTTGACAATGTCCTCTTCATCTTTTCCCTCCAACTCATCATCAAGACATGTTGGTTTTATTGCAAATCTCATTTCTCCTTGCTTTCTCCCCACTGCTTCTTTTTAGTCTGATCCTTATTTTACCTCAATGACACTAGGCAGTTTTAACTGGTCTCTCAGCCTCCTGTCTTACCCCATTTCTCTACCTTTACCATTTATAACGATACTTTAACGTATTTTTTCCTTCTCTAATGATGCCCAGGCACCTTGCAAGTATGTGTGAGTCGTGTGAAAAGAGTAGTTCACTGTCTCCTGGGAGCCATGAAAACCTGCAATCATGTTCCTCAGTGGAGGAGCTCTCTATCTACTGTCTATGGAAAGAAGTCTATTATCAACAGTCAAAGCTCTTCACAATTTGGTCCTTCCTTACCTCTTGAGTATACTCATCATTTCCCCTGTGTTCCACTGCCCACAGACTGAGCTGACAGTGGTATGACTTCATGAATTGACATTCATTTTCTTAACTTCATACCTTTTCACATTCAGTTCCCTCTGCCTGAAATGCCTTTTCTCCATCTGAAATACCTAGTCATTCTTCAAAATCCCTCCTAAATGTCATCTCTTCAATACTTCCTGACACTCTCAGGCTGAGTTAGGGGTTTCCTAACAAAGTACACCTTCATACTTTGATACGTATTTACCCCTTTATATGTCTGACTTGCCTGTGATATTACAAGCCCCTTCATGACAGCAACTTTGTTTTATTCATCTTTGGATTTCTATCTGTTAGCACTGTTTCCACAGAACAAAACAAAATACACTGTTGAAATGAATAAACAAATGAACTGAAGATGTAGCTCCTAATGCTTTCTCCTTGCATCAATTTTCAAAAGCAGTGGAAATCTAATACATTGAATATCCTATACATTGCCTACACAGAATATGATCCAGGGAGCAGTAAATTCATGGAATGAGCATCTGCATTTTTCCTTGATCAGAATCTTTGCTCACATCGAGGTTTACTCATCAATGCCATTTGAAGAAACATTGTTCTGCTAACAATGTGCTACTTTATTGAATTCTATTAGAGAATTTCACTACAGGTTTAATTATTGCTCACCTTGGTGTCAGGCTGCTTCCCCTTTATTAACTAATCATCTACTCGCCCAGTGGGGTTCCTGTAGCCTCCAGGCTTCTCAAGATATGTCAAATCAGATTATCTGCTCTTACTTTACATAGATGAAAATTTAAGTTTTTTTTTTCTAAACTCAGTGAAGAAACAATCTCCCACTGCTTAATATATGCAAACTATATGAAGGCATGCATTTATATAACCTGAGCTGAGTTAGTCATTTGAGCTTTGTTAATTAGCTTTGGAAAAGAAGTTAGTTTAACCGGAGTAGTAAAGAGATACAACTGATAAAATTTTTATTTTACAATGATTTCTAAATACCGTTTATGGAATAGAGACACGAACCAACCTATGTATATGCTATCATGACAACATCATAGGTCAGAATTTATTTTTGCTTCAGCAGCTCTCAGGAAGGAAGATTCTACGAACTGGGTTGGCCTTGAAGTAACAGTTATTTGTAAACTGTTTTTGTTGATTCCAAATCGATATGCTGAGAATTACTTTTATAAAGCCTAGCTTTCTGCAAGGCTTTCATGTTGAAATCTTCTGAAACTTAAAAATGAGGTATTTTGAAATATCATGAAGTGCCACATGACATAAAATATGTCAAAAGTATCTTTTGCTTTTTAATCAGTTTGAAAATGAGCGTTCAGTGTCTTACGATTCTTGAAGTATACTTGAGTCCCTCCAAGCTTATATTCTATGAAGCCTAGTCATGTGTTATAGATAATATATTAAACTAACACTTTTTTTTTGTCTTGGGGTATGCGTTTTACATGCAGGTCCAGTATATAGTTAATAAGGTGTTAGATCTTTCCTGCTAAGAATATATGATTATTAAAATTCTTCACAGGATCAGGGAATCTACAAGTTGCATAATTTACTCACATAAACGACATGTAAGGGTAGAATTTGTGATTTTTCTCCATTCCAGATCTTACTTTATTTAACAATAATTAAAAATTTAATCCATTAAATAATGGATAATCAGAAAATATTTGCTTTTCCCCATATTTGTAGTAGTTCTGATATATTTTCTGACTTTTTGTATTACTATTTTTATTTTCAACAAAAACTAATTTCTGATAAAATTTCAGTTTTATAGCAAACTTGTAAGGGAGGGTCAACCTAAGTAGAAAATATACTGGAGTTATAAATTCACTCCAATTTTATTGCTTCGCTTTGTTATTTAGCTATCTAACAATTTATAGTCTATAACTAAGAGAGAACTTTTCAGTTATTTCACTGATGGGTGAATTCCCTTTTAGTTCTATGTGTGTATTTTTTAGCTTTGTTATTTGTATGTATAGTATTTTAAAATCATTTTAGTGAAGATTTGATTTCCTTTTCTTGTGTTCTTGAATCGGTCATTGTTTAAACAAATATCCTGAGTTATACTCAGCATTTAAAAAATAGTCAATCTTATTAAGATATAATTTTATATAATGAAATAGATTTAAAAGTAAATTCTAATAACAGTTCACAGATATGTACGTACATGTAACTCGTCACTCCAGTCAAAATACAGAATGTTTCCATCACCCTAGAAAGTTCTCTTGAGCTCGTTCGCAGCCAGTCTTCTACACTGCCTCTCATCTCAACAACCAACAGTTTGATTTCCATCCCCTTTGATTAGTTTTCTTTTTATTGCTGAGTAGTATTTCATTGTATAAATGTACAACTGATTCACCCATTCAACTGCTCTAGGACATTTGAGCTGTTTCCGGTTTTTTTTTGTTGTTGTTGTTATAAATAAAGCTGTTCTGAATATTCATGTACATGTCTTTTCTTTTTAGAATTGCTGTTATATAAATATATGTTTAATACTGTAAGAAAATGCCAGCTTGTTCTCCAGATTGGTTGTACCATAACACACAGCAATGCATGAGAATTCTTCTTACTCTATATCCTTGTCCACACTTACTTTTGTCAGTTCAATAATTATTGGTATGAAGTAACATTACATTGTGATCTTAATTTTAATTTCCCTGGTGATTAATGAATTTAGCATCTTTTCATGTGCTCAGTGTCTGTTAGTTTATCTTATGTTATGATGTGTGTGTCTTTTGCCCATTTAAAAAAGATGTGGTTTTTGTTTTCTTGCTGAGTTCTAAGAGTTCTCTTTTATATTCTGAATATGGTCCTTTATCATATACATGTATTACAAATGTTTTCTTCTAGTCTGTGGCTACACTTTTCACTTTCTTAAAAGGGGCTTACGAGTAACAGAAGGTTTTAATATTGATGAAATGTAGTTTATCAGTATTTTACTTTACGGTTTATGTTTCCTTGTTCTGTCTATAAATACTTTGCCTAACCTAAGGCCATAAAACTTTCCTCCTTGTTTTTCACAGAAATTTAATATTTTTAGCTTTCGCATTTAGGATTCTGATCCATTTTGAATTAATTTTTATGTATGGTACAGGTGCAGTATTCATTTTATTATCTAATAACTGGTTGTTAATATTTAGAAATATATTTGATTTTTGTGGACTTGCTCCCTGCAAACTTATAAATTCACTTATTAATTCTAATAAAAGTTTAAAAAAATTTTTATTAACACAATTGTGTTGTTTGAGAACACACAGAGTTTTAATTCTTTGTTTCCAACAGTTATGGCTTTCATGTATTTTTCTTGCCTTATTGTCCTGGCTAGAACCTATTGTACAATATTGAATAAAACTGCTGAGGTCAGAATCCTTGCCTGTTTATAATCTTTGGAGAAAGCACTTAATATATTACCATATTGTATGAGGCTAGCTGTAAAATTGTTATTGTTTTGTAGATGCATTTTACCAAAAAGAGAAGTTCCTATGTATTCTTTTTTTTTAAGATTTTATTTATTTCTTTGAAAGAGAGAGAGAGTGCACACACAAGCTGGGGGAGAGGCAGAGGGAGAGAGAGAGAAGCAGCCTCCCTGCTAACCAGGGAGCCAGATGTGGGGCTCCATCCCAGGACTTTTGAGATCATGACCTGAGCCAAAGGCAGACGCTTAACCGACTAAGCCACCCAGGTGCCTCGAGAAGTTCCTATGTATTCTTAATTTTCTGCAAATTTTTATTATGAATAGCTGCTGAAATTTGTTGATGCTTTTTTTCTGTCCTTACTGAGATGATTATATGATTTTTCTCTTTTATTCTGTTAATGTGGAGAATTATACTGATTAATTTTCAAATGTGGGTAAACCCAGTCATGATGGAATTTTAAATATTGTTGGATTCTATTCATTACAATTTTGTTAATTTTTGTGTCTATTTTTATGAGAGATACTGTCCTGTCATTTTATTTTTTTCCCCTTTTTGTGCCCTTTGTGGTTTTAACTGAGCATTTTATTTGATTCCATTTTATCTCCTCTCTTTGCGTATCAATTATATTTCTTTTAAAATAATTTAGTGGCTGTCCTACAGTCTGCAATATATACTAACTAACCTAAGTCTACCATCAAATAACATTATGCCACTTCACAAGTCATATAGGGATCTTATAATAGACTATTTCTAATTCTTCCATTTCACTCTTATGACATTACTGTCATTCATTTCACATATGCAAATGCTATAATCATGCAATACATTACATGACTTTATTTATTTATTTAAAATAACTTAAATATAATAAATAATTTATTTATTTATTTTAAATAAAGAAATAACTGGGTGTGGATCCCACTATAGGGCTTGAACTCACGATCCTGAGGATCAAGACCTGAGCTGAGATCAAGAGTTGGTTGCTTAACCTACTGAGCCACCCAGGTGCCCCTACATTGCATTACTTTAAATAAAAATGAAAGACTTTGTTTTACTTTTATTCTTTCCTTCTCCAAAGCTCTTTCTTAATGCAGATCCACATTTCTAACCTATATGATTTGTTTTTTCCTTGAAGGACTTCATTTCTTGCAGGGTACGTCTACTGGTGATAAAGTCTCAGTTTTTCTTCATCTAAGAAGTCTCTAATTTTTCTTCAAATCTGAAGGATAATTTTGAAGCATAACTGGTGGGGTCTTTTTCACCTTCAATACTTTAAATATTTCACTTCACTCCCTTCTAGCTTGTATGTTTTCTGACGAAAAGTCTGATGCAATTCTTATTTCCTATCTTTGCTTCTCTTCAGGAAACTTCCCCCCCCCCCCCCCCCCCCCTCTTTCAAGATATTTTTTTTTCCTTTGTTTCTGGCAGTTTGAATATGATATGCCAACATGTAGACTTTAGGATATTTTTCCTGCTTGGTTACCTCTGAGGTTTCTGGATCTGTGATTTGGCATATTTCATTGATTTTCTAAAGTTGTTGGCCACTATGAAAACACTTCTGCTCTGCTCTTTATTCTTCTGATATTTTAAATACACTTATGTTGCATCATTTGAAATTCTCCCACAGTTCTTGAACGTTCTTCTGTGTTCCCTCACCAACCACTTTTTTTTTTTCCCTCTTTGCATTTCAGTTTGGGAAGTTTTATTAACCTATCTTAAAACTCACTGGTTCTTTCTTTGGCTGTGTCTGGTCTACTGATGAGCCCATCAAAGGCATTTTTCATTTCTGTTTGTATTTTTGATTTCTAGCATTTGCTTTTGATTCTTTTATATAGTTCTAATCTCTATGCTAGAGTCAGAGAATGCCCTTTCCCCAGGTGGAATAAAGCTCTGATAAAGTCTTTCCCACTGGAGAGTTATGGAGAACACTCTGGGCATATTTCATAATGTTACTCTACCCCTCCCTCTTGCCAGAGCCAAGAGGATATGTTTCTTGGCTGTTCACTAGGATGATCCGGTGGGGTCCCTGAAGTAAAAGTGTGAGCTCACCTAAGATTGCAGCCTCTCTAAGAAGTTTCTCCAACCACCTTACTCTGAGACTCCAGTAATTTGTCAAACTTACCATTTAGTGTCTTACTCTTTATGGCTTTTGCTCCAGGAAATTCGACTTCAGCTGGGACTCTCCGGACCTGCCTGTCTCTCCAGATTTTGTGGTGGCAGTTTGTTTCGTTGCCTCAGTTTTCCCACAGTTCCAAGAAGTTAATTTTCAATTTGTTCATCTTTTTTCTTAAGGATGGGAGTGATGACTTCCAAGCTCTTTCATGTCGGAGCTGAAACTAGTAGGAGTTCCAATTTTCTATTCTTGTGATACCTTTGTCACTTCAGTAGTAGGACCATGTTGTCCTCATAAAGCAAGTTGGAAAGAATTCCTTCCTCCTCTATTTTCTGAAATATTTTGTGTAAAAATGACATTTTGTCTTCCTTAAATGCTTGGTAGAAACTGTCAGCTAAACTAATCCAGGTTTCTTTTTGAAAAGATTTTTTTTTAATTACAAATTTAGTTTCATTAATGGATATAAAGTTTTTCAGATTTTTCTATTTCTTTTTTTTGTTAGTTTTTTTAAAAAATGAACTGTTTTGTAAGTCCTTCTTTCCCCAAGGAATGTTTCCATTTTATTGTCTAATTTATTGGCATGAAGTTGATTATAATATTCCCTTGTTATCTGAATATTCTGTAGAAATAGCCATTATTTCATCCTGCTATTGCTCATTTTATTCCTTTTTTTTTTTTTTTAAGGGTAGCACTAGGATTTATTGAACTGTGCCTTAGTACAGGAGCTGGGGCTTGCCCATGGTGCTCTTGATGTATAAAGCCCGGACGTTCTGCCAATTCTTCTTGAGCAAGGACACCAGGAAATTGACTGCTAAGTGGATGTTGTACACAAGCTCGTCATCTGTCATCCTCACGTGGCCAACAGCCACTGCCAGACACAGCATCTTCTTCATCTGGAATTTGATGGTGGACCTCACTTCATCTACTTTGGCCACAATGTTTTCATTGTGGGTCAGCAAGGAAGGGAACTTGCCAGCCTTATTCAGGCCTGGGCCCAGGATTCGTGGGATCTGTTTGATCAGAGATTTTGAAGCCAAAAATGCATAATACTTCTTGGCCAGCTTCTTGACTAATTTCTTATTCTTGTTGAGTTTCTTCAGCACCTCAATGTCCATGTGGGGAATATCCACTGCCTTGGCCTCAGCACAGTGCTGCTGATCCCCCAAAACACATACAGAGAACTTGGGGCAGGGAGTGGACTTAAGCCTGACGGTGCCCAAGAAGCGTTTGTCCTTCTGAGGGTCAGAGTTCTTCAGGCTGATCTGCAGCTCCACTGTCTCCAAAAACTTCCGGCGCTTGCGCTGGTTCCCGTGCAGGACTTCCCGCACCGTCTCGTACAGGGTGTCGCGGGAGACTTTGCTGCTCATGGTTCTTCACGCCGCAGTAACCGGAAAAGAGTTTTATTCCTTTTTTAAAATTCATTAGTCTTCATAGAGGATTATCAGGTTTATTAGTCATTTAAAGAACCAAATTTGGGTTTGTTAATTTTCTCTGTCAGTCATAGACTTCTATTCTTTATTGCTTCCTTTTTCTACTTGCTTTGTATATAATTTGTGATTTTTTAAAAAATTTTCTTAAGGTGGAAAGTTAAATACTTCACTTTATAACTTTCTTCTTTTCCAATATTGGCACTTACATCTATAAATTTCCTCTTTAAGAACTGCTTCACAGGGGCGCCTGGGTGGCTCAGTTGGTTAAGCGACTGCCTTCAGCTCAGGTTATGATCCTGGAGTCCCGGGATCGAGTCCCATATCGGGCTCCCTGCTCAGTGGGGGGTCTGCTTCTCCCTCTGACTCTCTTCCCTCTCGTGCTCTCTGTCTCTCATTCTCTCTCTCAAATAAATAAATAAAATCTTTAAAAAAAAAAAAAAGAACTGCTTCACAGAATCTCACAAGTTTTTATATGTTTTACGTTTATTATTATTCAGTTGAAAATTGCTTTGTGATTTTTTCCAGTTATGTTTATTTAGAAATGTGTTGTTTAATTTCCAATATTTGAGAAATTTCTAGATATCTTTTTATTATTTTCTAATTAAATTCTTTGTGGTCAGAGAACATACTCTGTAAGATTTCAGTCTTCTGAAACCTACTGAGATTTATTGTATATCTACGTACATCCTTATCTTGGTGAATGTTTTATTTGCACCTGTCAAGAATTTGGTTTTTTTGGAGGTTAATGTTAATGTCAATGAGATCACAATGATTGATAATGTTTTTTACATCCTGTATATTTGTACTGTTTCTATATATTCTATTAGTAACTACGAAAGGGTGTTTAACACTCCAATTATGATTGTAGATTTATCTGTTTCTCCCTTTAGTTCCATCAGTTTTTGTTTCATATTTTTTTATTCTTTCTTATTAGGTGCATATTTAAGCTTGTTATGTATTCTATTGATTGAGCTTTTTATTATTATATAACATCCTCTTTATTTCTTCACTTGATCTTAGCCAAAAGGCCGAGAAGCGATTAACATCCTCTTTATTTCTTGTAATACTTACTGTTTTGAATTATACCTTATTTTATATTAATATAGCCATAACAGTTTTTTAAATCTAACTGCTATGCCGTATAGATCATTCATCCTTTTATTTTCAATCTCTGTTTTTTAATGTACCTATCTTGTGGAGAGCATTTAGTTGGAATATGCTTTTTAAAACTAGTCATATAATATCTGTCCTTTCAGTATTTAGTCTATTTTCTTTTAATGTAATTATTGGTAATTTTGGGTTAAAGTCTGCTATTTTAACCTGTGCATTCTATTTGCATCATTTGTTTTTTGTTCCTCTTTTGAGGTCTACTTTTGGTTTAATTGAATATTTCTAGTGTTTTATTTTCTTTCATGCTTTTTAGCTCTATCTATTTATATGATTATTTTGGTGGTTGCTTTACTAAATACAATATGCATCTTACTCTCATTCATGTATTTAGAATATTTTATTATTATACAATTTGCATATCACAAATTGCAGACGTAAGAATCTTACAATGGCATTCTTACAACCTCCCTCTTTTGTTCTAAGTTGTCAAATATTTTCATTTTACGTTAGTTATAAAGCACTTTACAATTATATTACTTTTGGTTTAACTCACCTTTTGTGTTTCTCTTCCTTCGGTAGGAAGTCTTGTGCTGCCTTTTGTACAATGCCAGAGAAGAGTCACTTCTCTTTGTTCAGTTTTATGGTTGCTTAACATGGTTGGGCAAATCTGGTACAAGTTAATCTCTCATATTTGGAAGTGGAAGTCCCACACTGTTATCTTTTAAAGAGAATAACTTCTCACTCAGTGGAATTAGAACTGGAAGTTGCTGATTCCAATCTTGTACAGTATTCTTTATTTTGGCACTATGATATGTATTCTCCTCAGAAGTGGTCCCTGACTTTGATATCTATTGTCTAATTTTGTTGGCAAGAGCATCTAAATACAAAATTCAGGCAGTGAGGAGCTAAAACCAGAATGCCTATTTGGCAGGTTAGTAAATATTTATAGTTAATTTTTCCTTCATATTAAAAAAATTGAGTGTTAAACTTTATATGGTATAACTTAACATTATATATTTCAACATATTATAGGAGACATGAAAACATCTAAATGTGTTGTATGATATTAACACTTGTCCATTTTACTCAATTTTGGAGCTTATCACATTCTACAATATGAATAATAGTTAAAAGAATGTGGTTAAGTTACTCTGAGAATTTTACATTTTGGGTTTCTTTCTTCTGTGAGTTTCTAATTTTGATATTTACTATTACCTATTAGGGATTTTCAACATTTAATATATTTCATAGTAGTTTTTGTATAATCAACAAAGGGAAAAAGACATGTGTTAAACAGAATTTTACATAACAAAGTATTTGGCATGGATCAGATTACAGTGGCTATTTTTGAACATAACAAAGCCCATGTTTCCTTATTTGATCTTAAGTGAAGACTGAAGCAGCTGGTTGCCATCCTCTTTCTTTCACCCAACAGACCTAAGAGTCCTGTTTTTTAGCTGCTACTCCTGGTGTTTCTGTTTCTATTGTTTTTATTTTTTGTTTTATTTGTTAACTCACTGCATTCCTTCAAAATGTTTCTATACATTTTCTTCTTATTGTTTTGGATGTATATTGGAGACTATAAACTCTCTTTACTTCTTGCCTAGTATTATGCCTAAAAATGTTTTGCCTTTAGGTTAAATTTTCTTAATTAATATCTCACTTTAAAAGAATATCTATTTTTGTGTCCTGTGAAATTTTCTGAGTCAACTCCACCTCAATCTTGAGAATTATGTTTTCAAAAAATCCCTGCAGTTGGAGATCTAGTGAAGTTCTTTTTGTCTTGTGTGATAATAATACTTTGAGGTCATGTATTCTGAGTGAAAGCAAGAAAGCTCTTATTGGTAGTTTTTACTTTTACCAAAGTAAAGCAATAAAGATGTCCTGTGTTACTGTATTTTATTTAGTAACAAAGTGTCCTGTACTATTAATATATATAAATCTCTTGTTTGCTAAAAACACTGGATATCCTTCCTTCTCTTCCTTAATCTGATGATTTATAATTGTGCATCCTTTTGCTCCAGTTAATATGTACACTAAGGAGTGTTTCTTTTTATGTTTGATACTCCATGCAGATGGTTGATGGCTTTATGACTTTATAACTTAGTCTGGTTGGCTCCCTCTGTTCAAGTCCCACAAGGTGGAGTAACTCATTGCCAGAGCTGGAATAAGCTTTTTCATGTATTTAACATGATCTTCCACTCATTTTTTACTTACTATTTTTCTCTTCCACCCTGAGTTTCTTCCCTTTCACATTCTCTTCAGGAAAAATTATTTATGATTCACATATATTTGATTTTTATGTAAGGAGAACTTGAGCTTGGGAAGGATTTGATATATCTATTTGTGTCCATTGTTTAAAGGACTTAGTAAAACATTCTATTTTAGAATAACTCTTCAAATTTATTATTATCTTGAACATATGGTAGATGGTCAATGAGTTCTTATTTTATGAGTAAGAAGTCTTAAAGTTTTAGCCGCTGCTTCCCACTATCCACGCACATATAATTCAACATCTGATTTCTTTCCAGTTGTGTTTTAAATAAATAATTACAATTATTTTCCCTAGTTCATATGCAAACCCTGGCTTTTCTAGAGACTTTTCACGTATACAATTCATTTGTTCTTGCAATTCAGAAAACTTAGATGTTGAAATTTAATAAAAATGCAAACAACCAAGCAAAGCGGCAAAAGAAAACATGTTGAAATGGAGATTTCTACAAACTAATTTTTCAGAATTTATGGTTATTAATCATCTGAAACAGAAATTGTTAAATGATATATTACTGGATCTGGAGGACTCCCAAAATTTAGAGAGAAGTTAAATAATTTTCCTACCTTAAACTGGTCCTAACAAAAGCTTAAGAAAAAGAAACTGAGGTTAGTAATCTGTACAGACTTCATAGGAAATGTCCCATCCAGTTGCAAAACAGGGGCTGATTTTACTAGGAAGTCTTCTGAACCTTTAAAACTGAGGACCAATCTCTAGTATATGCTGGTTTTATCAAAGTTCAACCATCCCGTGAAGCTAACTTAAAGTAACCTGGGAGCTTTTCAAATCACTTTAAAGATCTTATCTTCATAACACTTCAGCTCCTGGTAATCTTTATGGGTATGTCTGTTGATAAGAGGTTGACACTGGACATTACTGCAAAATCAACAACTTAATTGAGATAATGTTGAATGATCTCATAGGAACTGATAGAAATTAAATATTAAAATATGGTTTTCAGCTTCAAACTCATATATTCAATAACCTTCTCCACACATATATCTACTTTTACATATTCAAAAGCTTACATGTCCAAAATTCAACTCCCCAAAATATCCCTCTGTCCCAACTCTGCACCTCCTGTGGTTTTCTCCACTTGTTCCTGTTCTCAAATGCTGACATTACCCACAGCTCTTTCTCTATACTCCAAGTCTGACCCAGCTACAAAGCCTCGTGACGCTATCTTTTATATGTCTAGAATCTGCTGTCTCCACTGCTACCACCATTATCTAAATTACATCACTTCTTGCCTAAATTATTGAAATTTTATCTTATTTACTGGATGAAGTTATTTATGGGTTACTCTGGTCTAGGCACTGTGCTTAGAGCTTTACCTTCATGATATTAACTAGTCTTCATAATTACTTTAAAAGATGATTACTAGCCCTATTTTGCATATTAGGGAGCTGAGACTTTAAAAAATAATTTCCCTAAAATCACACAGCTTATAAATCACAGAGGCAGTATTTGAACCCAATCTGTTTAATTCTACATCAGGACTTAGAACACCTCTATGATGCTTATCTTTGTGGCAATCTTAGTTCTAATATACTATAAAACTAGGGCAAAGTTGGGGCACCTGGGTGGCTCAGTCGTTAAGCCTCTGCCTTTGGCTCAGGTCATGGTCCTGGGGTCCTGGGATTAAGCCCGCATCAGGCTCCCTGCTCAGCGGGGAGTCTGATTCTCCCTCTCCCTGTACCCCTCCACCCAGCTGTGCTCTCTCTCACTATCTCTCCCTCTCAAATAAATAAAATCTTAAAAAAAAAAGCAAAACTAGGGCAACGTTAAGATAAAAAATAAGTATGAGAATTTTTTACAAGATTTATGAGATCTATAAGATAAACAAAAATTTAGAAAACAAACCCAAGAACTCTAAAGTAATTGTGATGCAATTAAAATGGCAATTTTGGGTAGAATTATAAGGGCAATTGTTCTGCTTCTTAAATTCTGATTGTGCAAATGGCAGGGATTGTGAGAGCTCTGGGATTTTATCCTACTTGTGAGCTAAGAAGTTAGGCTACCAGAATTTCAGAGATGTTTGCAGAAGACATGAGACTCCTAAGTCAGGGGTTTCAGTAATCATTTATCTTTTAGGCTAGCCTTGGAGAAATCTTTCTCTTATTAGTATATTAGGATATCTTAATAGCACATAAATATCTGTGGTCTGAATGCAATAAGGGCAATCTAATGTCAGTTTCACAGCTAAACTGATTGGAAATAAGGGTTGGGAGGGTATTTTATACTTCCTATAGATTTATAAACTTGCTTAGATTCTTTGTGCCTGAGTCCTTAGACAGAGCCACCCAAGCCAGAACTTCAAAATAGCTGAAGGCTATAAGAAAATCAGTGTGTCTGAGCCAACAATTTCAAGCATTGAACTGTTTTTTCCTATTTAATAATATTTTGCTTGTTATATGGTATATTAATAACTATTCATTTTATAATATTCCTTAAGCACAGCTTAACTTCAGACAAATTTAAGATAAATTCTATTGTTTGAGATTTCAGTATGCACTGAAGAAAAGAAGAGGTAAAAACATCTCCAGTTGAGCTAAATCATAACTCACTTAAAAAAAGTCATCTTTTCAGTACCTAGTAATTTGGAATTAAGTATTTTAGAAAAATTTAAATTTGGTGTGTATAGTTATAATATTTTAATGTTGCCATCACTATTTAAATAAGGTAATCTTTTCCCTACCAACAACTTACTATTGAAGTGCATTCTAAAATTTGATAGGCAAAGATATGTTGTTCAACTATGAGAGAATTTGAATAATGTCCTTGTATACTCGGTGCAAACAGAAGAACAGATCTCTAAATCAGGCTTTGGGCAGGACCATGGCAGGAAAAGAGGAGTAAAAGAAGAAGACAGCATCACGCAGTGGCTGTGAGTCATCTTTGTTGTTAGTGAAGGTGACACAGTCCTAAGTAGATTTGGTTATCATTGCTTTAACAAAACATTTTATTGAAAGAATAATTGCAAAGCCATAAAAGGATATATATACATATGGGGAGCAGGGAGAGGGAGAGGGAGAGAGAGAGAGAGAGAGCACATGAGCATGCCAGTAGGACCAACTTTTACAGACAAAACTTAAGTTTTGAAGAGTATCAATAAATGGGTTCGTTATGTGGATCTTGACTGCAGTGATGCTAATTAATGCAAAGACTGCGATAAAGCTTGTAAAGGAATTGGCAGGTGAGCCAGGATCCTCACCCCATTCTCTCCTGGGAAGTTCCTTGCTTATAACACTAGTCTTTATGCACTGAAGCAAATCTAGTTTTCATTTTATGTTTTAATTAGAGACTGTGCATCTGAAAGTCCAAAACATTTTCCACAATGGTTCTTTTTTTATGCCCCACAATGTTTGGTGTGTCATCGCTGGAAGAATGTAATCGTTAAGTAGTCAATTTAGGAAATCTTTATCCTGAACCTAAACTTATTTAAACCTAAACTAGCCTTAGATTCGAAACCTGGTAGAAGTGGAATCTATAGAATGATTGCATTGAACTAAAAATCATGTCCAGCGAGTGATTTGCATTCAATGTATAGTATTTCCTCTAATATCTTGCTTACAATTAATTTAGATTTTTAAAAACAAATATATAAGTATTACTTCCAGTTTAGCTTTTTCTTGCAAAAGTATATAATCAGGATTCAAATCTGCAAACAATTTGTGCCTTCTACTCTCTTGGATTTGAAAATGTTTATCCTGTGTCTGAAGAATAATCATTAAATGTAGCCATTCTTTGAAGACATTCTAGAATTCTCTCTTTGATGTCCAAGATTGCCCAATGATAGATCATTTTTACTATTTAACAGGCTGCTATTCTTGCTGATTATTGTTATAACTCAAGAAACAAAAGTCTACTCTTTTCTACTTAATGTTCATCTGTATAATGTTTTATCCTCCACATTTCCCTCCTTTTATATTAATTTGATTTGGTTGTCATTGTCATAGTTTAGCTTATCAACTGGAATGCCTTATAGATACTCTGTGTCATCTAGTATTTATATATATAGATATATATTAAACTGGATCATAAGATTTTGTTCTCTTATGCATCAGAAATGGATTGTTTAATTATGTGAGAGTATATCTCCCCTAAATACTCTTTTCAAAATTTTGGGTGAAAATGTATAATCATTTTGTTACATTTTTTAAAAAATATCACAATGAGACCATTAGTGGAAGAGCATTAAGCTTATAAATTAATTGAGAATTAATGACACTTTATAATCCTTAGTCTTAGAATTAGGAATTTTTAATGAATATAATATCCAATAAAGAAAATATCACAAACCAATAAATAAAGGATTATTGGAATTAAATGAATTGGAAAAACTTGGAACATTTTTGAAAATTTTTTGGAAAATCAGTTAACTGTAGGAAAAACTTAGATCTTCAATGCAAACATTAAACATTCAGATTCCTGATGAACTAGAGATTTAAATAATAAAACTTGTAAGAAAAAAACTTGAAAAAAATAGAAGGTAATTTTATAAACCCTCCAAAGTGGGAGATAATTTCTAAGCTGGTAAATGGTAGAACTAGTGAACAAAAATGTCAGTATTTTTTTTTTTTAAAGATTTTATTTATTTATTTGAGAGAGAGAGAATGAGAGAGAGCAAGCACATGAGAAGGGGGAGGGTCAGAGAGAGAAGCAGACTCCCCGCCAAGCAGGGAACCTGATGCGGAACTCGATCCAGGGACTCCAGGATCATGACCTGAGCCGAAGGCAGTCGCTTAACCAACTGAGCCACCCAGGTGCCCAAAAATGTCAGTACTTCTGAGAAGCATAAAAATAAAACAAAAAAATTCTTAAATGCTACTAAATAATGAAGCCAAATTGGAAAAATACATGAAGCAAATATGAAAATACAGAAATATAATACAATTATTACATAAGTAATTTATTCAAATCGACAAATATTATAATGACAGATATGTATAGATAATTCAGTTAAATTAATTTATTGAAAATTGTTTTATGGGCTAGCATATAGTCTAACTTGAAAATTGTTTCATTTGTGCTTAAAAGAGTATGCATTTTAGTGTTGTTGGACACAGTGTTCTAAAATATTGGTTAGGCTGCTCAAGTTGTTTAATGGTTAAAATCTTCCACACATTTACTGATTTTATATTTTGTACTTTCATCAATTATTGAGAATGCGGTACTGAAATCTCTATAATTGTTGAATAGTCTATTTCTTCTTTTAATTATGTCAGTTTTTGCTTCATGTATTTTTGTGGCTCTGTTTTTAGGTACCTATGCATTTATAACTGCTTTTTCTTCCTAATATCCCTGTATCATTATGAAATATCTTCCTTTATTTCTAATAATTTCTTTTGCCTTAATGTTCATTTTGCATGGCATTATTATAGCTATACCAGTCTCTTATGCATGTGTTTGCATGGTATATCTTTTTCCATTCTTTTGCTTTTTTTTTTAAATAATGATTCAAAAATACTGTACATTACTCAGTGCTCATCACTGTGTTTTCCATTACTTTACTTTTACACTATTTGTGCCTTTGAAACTAGTGTGTGTCTCTTGCAGACAGAATAAAGTTGAATTTTGCCTTTTTTATTCAGTTTAATAATCCACCTTTTGATTGGAGTATTTATTTCATTCACATTTAATGTAATTATTGCAAAAATTGATGAAATTTTTGGCTTTTAGCAATTAAACTATATTGCACCTAGATATAGCTCTCTTTATATTTATCTTACTTGGAGTTTTCTGAGCTTCCTGAGTCCTTTCATTAAATATTTTTCACCAAATTTGGAATGTGTAGGCCATTATTTCTCTATTTTTTCTATCTCTTTCTGTCCTTTCCTTCTAGATGTCCACTGTACATATGTCAGCATGCTTGACATTTTCTCACAGTTCACTGAAGAACTGTTTATTTTTCTTAAATCTTTTTTCTTTCTGTTCTTCCAATTGGATCATTTCTATTGATTTATCTTTAAGTTCATTGATTGTTTTTTTCTCTGTTATATCAAATCTACTTTTGAGCCCATCTAGTCGAAGGATGGTAACAACTGCTGTCAGGCAGGCAGACCTTAGACTCCCACCATTCCTCCTTGGAGTTCCAGCAATTCTTCATGAATAAGCATCTCTCAGTTTGTTCTTTGGTCACCTGATGACATTATCCAGTTTTATAATTGTTTTTTGGGGAAATATTCATTGACCACTTTGTCATCATAGCCATAAGTACTGCTCCCAAATCATTAAATTGCTTAACAGGTATTTCTAAAACAGTTCAACTCCACTATCTAAGAAAGGTAAATTAAAGTGAGAATGAGGTAATGTTTTGCCTATAAAATTAACAAAGATTGAAAATGTGAATTACTAAATGCTGGCAAGATTCAGGGACACAGGCATTCCTGTGTGTTTCTGGTCGCATTGTAATATCAAGGAAATTTATTTATTTTCTCTTTTATTTATATTTCTCTGGACCTAAATTTATAAAAATTTTTAAATCGTTGCTTAGATTTTAAAAAGTTAAGATGAGCACATTATAATATTGAAAGAATAATTGAATAGAGTATATAGTGGAAAGTAAATTTTTCTCCCAGGCTTTCACATTCTTTCTGGAGACAATCATGGTTATTTCTTCCTTGTGAATATTTCCAGAGCTGTAATATATTTATTTAAGCTTAAGTGTGCATAATATAAGCCTTTTAAAAAGAAATACAGACCACTTGAATATTTAATACTCAGTGTTCCCAGCTTGTGTTTATCATTATAAAAAACCTTGATGATCAACCGTGTCCTATTAATTTATGGAAATATTTAGCAACCAAATCCTTTATAATTTTCGTTATCAGGACAATTGCAGAATTTTAGGGTTTTTTTTTTTCTTTTAAGTAAACTCTACCCATGACATGTGGCTCAACCTCATGATCCCAAGATCATGAGTCACATGCTCTACCAACTGAGCCAGCCAGGTGCCCTAGAACTTCAGTTTTATTTTCTACTTTTTTCATATTTAAAAAAATTCTATAATGGATATTCATTGATTTTATAATTACAAAACATACTTTATTAAATATGTATATTCTTAGACTCATTAATTTTACTTCTGTAAATGCATTCTAGGAAATGATTACAAATGAAAAAAATTATGCATAAACAATTTTAAAGCTGAATAAATATTAAAATAAGCGTTTTAACTGAACTCTAAATTTACTGATTATGCACAATATGGCTCATTCATTTGAAAGATATATATATTTTTAAAGATTTTATTTATTTATTTGAGAGAGAGAGAGAGAGCATGAGGGGGGGGAGGGTCAGAGGGAGAAGCAGACTTCCCGCCGAGCAGGGAGCCTGATGCGGGACTCGATCCCGGGACTCCAGGATCATGACCTGAGCTGAAGGCAGTCACTTAACCAACTGAGCCACCCAGGCGCCCCATTTGAAAGATATTTAAGCCACTATCAAAATGATAATAATGACTAATATTTTATTGAATACTATACATACCAAGTGCTATTCTAAAATCTTTAAATGTATTACTTTTTATTATAAGAATGATTCTGTGAGATAGGCACTTTTATTTTTCCTCATTTTATAGACAACGAAACTGAAATACAGAAAAGTTAATTAACTTGCCCAATGAAAAGTTTGTAAAAATAGGTGAAAATACTGATGTTGTCTTAGGTCAAGTTTTCCAAGAGAAGGGATTTTGAGGTTATGCAGGAAGAGGAGGCACCCATGAAATCAGCACCAGAAGGGAAGAAGAGGAAATGGGATTTGATTGAGAAAAGGGTTAAAAAGTGATGCAAATGTGATGTGGTCACAATAAAAATTGCTACAGACCCTGCAGGGAGCTCTGGAGCTAGGGTGGTCTTTCAGAAATGTCCTGAACTGAAGTAAGGGGGCAGGGCCTTTGCCGCCCTGTGATGAACGGTCACTGGTATGTGGGTGTAACAGCAGAAGAAGGGGTATGACTTTGGTGAGCCAGATTTCTCTGGCTGAGGGCAGTTCTCTGGGAGTGCCTCAGCTGAGTTTTGTCACCTGCCAACTCTCCTACAATCTGAGGAAACAAGTGCCTCAATCCCAAAGGGGGGAATCTAGGTGGTGCACAGAGCATCAGTTGCACATATCATAATAAATCACATAAATCCATACAGGGTAAAAACACAAATATTTATACATGTATATATATATATTTTTTTTTACCTTATATGGATGTATTATGTACACACACAGAGAGACACACACACATATTTAGAATGAAAAGAAAATATGCTTTTATGGTAGGAAACGAGTGGTTCTTTTTTTCCCCCCTAATTTAAATGACCTCTTTTGTAAGTGCAGACACTTTATTTTAAAACAAATGGTTACTCTCAAAACTTCCTTCAGCCAGGAGAATTGAAAAAATTCTAGGTGTGTAAGATTTTTCTAATGCATATATTGGAGTATATTAAACAAAAGTGATATCAATGGGGAAAAAAACCCCAGGGTTTAAAAAGACTATTAATTCTATATTTGAATAAGAGGGATAACTATAGTCATATATCAGGTATTTATAATATGTGTACTTATGAAAGTTTCCTATAATAAAATATAACTTTCTTATTACTGTTTGGAAGTTCTGAAATTAGACTAACCCCTTTCAGCCAAAACTTCAAAGACAAAATCCACTCACAGGTAATATCAAGTATTTGACCGTATGTAATTTGCTTCCTGAGTTAAAATTTCACTTTTCACTTCTTCATTTTTGTATTCTCTTTTCCATGAAGACAATGGAGAAAGCCAGAAAAGAAAAGGAATAAACGGAACCTGGAGTCATGAGGATGAAATCATCTAGACTGATGATGGGAATGGCTGCTTCTGGGCAAGTCAAGACTACAATTTTGCACAGCTTCTGGGCAGCTTTCAATATCCCTGACCAGCACCAAGGCACTGATTACAGATTGCTTCTGGCTACTGCAAAGATCATTTCCACAAATATAAACTGGTCTTTTACAATTTTCTCATCTTTGTTCTGAGCTCTCTCTCATGTGCTCTGTTCTTCGGATACCCAATAGCAAGTTGACACAGTCACTGTAGGCACTCTCCCTGTATTCTTCCTGGTGTTCTTTGAGCCGATGCTTCCTTCTAATGCAATTCATCTTCTCCATATCATTGCTGTGCTGGGTGCCTTTGACTGGGAATCCAGGAAAGTAGGCTAGGGCTTATTGATCTGACCCAGCAGGATAATGCTTAAGCACTTAGCTTGAAGGGACATATGTGGTAAGAGCACAAATGTCTCAAAAGTCACATTCCTGAATGGGAATGTATTACATTTTGTAGATACCCAGCTTATAATTGTTTATAGAATTTTTACACTTAGGAATTTCTCCATTTGGGGAGTTCTGAAAGGTCAAGTTTTAGAGCTTACAGGAGCTTAAAAATGCTACAGCACTGACATCTGACCCAAGCTCTGGCAAGCAGACTCACCTATGCCAGATTTGGAACTCCGGAGTCAGTGTCACAAGAGAAAAGGGACTGAGAGCATTAGTAATGACAAGTAGTGGTGTAGGCTGAATGGAATGCCAGGGGCAAAGTGGCATTAGGGTGGTGGTAGAAGTAGTTGCTCTGGTCATTAGTGCTCCACCTTTGGGACACAATAGGATCACATCCGCTGGCTTCCTTGGCAGCAGGTGGGGACAGGTGACTAGTCCTGACTAATGAGTTGTAGGCAGAAATGATAGTGTCACTTTTGGTGTGTAATGGCTGACATGAGACCCTCTGGAGGTCTTTGCCTCTGCCTCAGTACAAAGTAAAACTCTAGATACTGGCTTCTATCAGCCTGGGTTGCAGACTGGGGACAATGCAGTGCAGAGTTGCCTGTGACCTATGATGGGCAAGCAGTGTGACTAAGAAACAGCCTTTGCTGTTTTAACTGACAGCATGACCTTGTGTATCATGACTGATGCAGCGGTCATCATGGCGGTGTTCCTGGCGTACAACTGGCTCGAGAACTGATTGGTGTTTGACTTATACTCTTATTCCAGCAGTTTTTAAGCCTGCTTTTGGGTTATTTCCAGAAAATAATCTTTAGCCTGATTCTTCATCCTTTCTGACAATTCTGTGAACTACCTGGCATTCTTCATTGACTCCTTTGTGTCTCAAACAGCCCGAGCCAGGAAAGCTCTGCCCAATCCAACTCCCAAACAGGGTTTGGGAAATACCCAAAAGTATTGGGTTCCTCTTGGATATAGCTATGAACTTCTCTTCCACAAATTTGTATAAAATCTTTGGAAACTATTACTTTTTAAAATCTAAATCTCCTCTTGAGAGTAACAAATTTCAAAAATTTGCTAAATGGATAAAAGATATGTAGACTATTTTCCCCAAAATGTATCACTTTCAAGCTCTAAGGGTTTATTTATTTTAACTCTTGTGTAATAACATTTGATGAATATGTGTTCACCCTTGCTTTCCTTAATCACACTATTAACATTCCCTTTCTATTCTTTGCTGTCCAGATTGAACCGTCAGGATCTCATTACACTGACTGTTTCTCATGGCTCTTAGAGGGTTGTAGGACTGTGCTGGCCACTAAGCCTCAAGTCCAACTACTGTTCTTCTCCCTCCCACCACTGTCATCAGGAGCATGCAAACAGTGGGGAATACGCAACATGCCTTCTCACTGTACCATGCGCGTGCCGTATTACTCTCTGTTAAGTGAAGATTCATTGGATAATCTCTCATTCCCCTTCAAACTCAAAAGTTCTAGGATATCTTTCTTTCCTAAGTAAAAACTGGTAGTTGAGAACCCATCTATCTCACTGTAATTTATTTTCCAAATTTACCTTTGTTTGTTTTGGAGCACAGGCGCTTCCTTGGGCTTTGGGTGCTTTCTCAATGGAGCAGAGTTCCTCATTCTTGGCACTATTGACTTTTGGGGCCAGAGAATTCTGTGCTGAAGTGGGCAGTGGAGGGGGGCGGAGGGCTAGTTTGTGCGTGGTAGGATGTATAGCAGCAACCCTGGCCTCTACCCACTATATGCCAGCAGCAACGCCCCTCCCAACATCATGATGACTAAAATTGTCTCTAGACATTGCTAAATATCCCACGGGTGGGGGGAATTACCCCAAATGAAAACCAGTGCATTAGAGTCTCTCTATTTGTGTGGTAACTCCATTTTACTTTCCAAAAGAGGCATTTAATTTTTAAACTTGAGAGTATCACTCTGTAATGCCTCTTCTAGATAACTGATAAAGATACTAATGTTAATTCCAAGTATAAGAAATAGCAACATAATTCCTCATTTCAATTACTACTAAACTTTTATCATTGTAGGGATGTAGTAGTCATGGGCTACTAGTTTTAAAAACTAGAGTCTTGTGTCACTCTGTTCCATTTCCAACATTCACAGTAAACTCTTTTATAGAATTTTAGCACTATCAAACTGCTTTAAATCTCCAATAACAAGGGTGAGCTAATTCTCTATTTCTTTTTCTTTCCTTCAAAAAAAGTATAGTATTGCACCCGAGAGGTTTAAAATGTGTTTAAGTGTCTTCTCTATAGAGAGTAAGAAGAATTAAGCTTTCATTATTCTGTGTATTTAGTGATCACACCACTGTTGGTGATAAAATCTTCCGTGTCAGAGGAACTTATTTATGACTTTTCCCTGTTCTTATTCTTGCACCTTTTAACATGAAGGCTGCTGGTATTCAAAGTGAAATAACTAGCAGGAGTCCAGAGTGATAGCTGACAGAATTGTCTGGGTGCTAGTACATATATGTGTGCGCACGCACGTGTGTATGTGTGTGTGTGTGTGAGATATGTCCTCATACATCTCGTCATCCAGGGTTGGGGTTTTTTTGTGTGTGTTTTTTTTGTTGTTTTGTGGTTTTTTTGTTTGTTTGTTTGTTTTGGTGTGGGAGACAGATGTCCATCCTGATAATCTTTACTGATAACCCCGTGACTGTAAATTGACTTGCTACCTATG
Organism: Neomonachus schauinslandi; assembly: GCF_002201575.2. Taxonomy (NCBI): domain Eukaryota; kingdom Metazoa; phylum Chordata; class Mammalia; order Carnivora; family Phocidae; genus Neomonachus; species Neomonachus schauinslandi. The sequence continues at coordinate 80,543,682 of NC_058409.1, read as the reverse complement.
ATAACGTGAAAACGAGGCTGAGTCAGATAAAGAGGAAATGAACTAGAGTCTGTAGAGAAGAAAATGAGCATGAAGTCAATCAGTGAGAAAGAAGGCTGCTACACAGTGATTCAGGATTATTTGATCAATGTAGGGGAAGATGCAGCGGGAAATAGCAGGCAACCCTGTTGTTTAGTACTCTATCTACCAATCAGTCAGATAGCTGTCAGTGAAATGATTAGCTATTTCAGTGTTGAGTGGGTAATGCTATAGTGAAAAAAGCAGGAGAGGTGAATGAACCAAAACAACTCAGGTCATAAGACGGTTGCGTAGATAGATGCTATTTGGACTAGCAATCTACCACTCATAACAAAAACGGTGTGAAATTATGACCTTAACATTTTTGGTATCAGCACGACAATATTAAGCACGTTTTGTATTACTTTTAGAATAAACAGCAAACTGAAGGGACAACAAAGGTAAAAGACAAAAGAGGTAAAGCTTCCTTAAAAGTATAATCACGGGTTTAAAAATTACAAGAAGGCAGATGTCACAAGAAAGAGGGAGCTTTCACTGCCTTGTTACTCTGAAGTAGACAGACCCTTGTGCTTCCCGCGGGGCCTGCCCATCACTAATACTCATCCCTTTGAGTCTTCTCAGGGTTTCTTCACTATCGTCTTTTGAAAGTTGTACTGCTTCTTTTCAAGTCCAGCTCAAGAATATGTTTTAACTAAATTTATTTCTTTGCTATATTAAACTTAAAAAGAGCTGCTTTGTTTTGGTTTCTCATGAGTTTTGAAATATTTTTATCATATGTCTGAAGATATATCTTACATGGCAGGTGTTAAGGATCCAATAAGGTCTGTTGGACAAATGATTCATAAATATGTGTTCACATGCTGTACAATAGTTGAATAGAACCACACAGATGGAGCCACCCTATTCTATTGAGGAAGTGGTATGTGTTTTTGTAAAAGCTGTGATACACATGGTTTTTAGCCAAGGAGCCAGACTCTGAGAAAGTTTTTGGAATAATTTACTTATGTTGTACTGATTTGTTCAGTGGGAGTGTGATGTAAATATACCCTTATTACATATTACAGAAAGGCCTGGAGGTCTTAATAAAAGAAATTCAAGACATCTAGGGGAACTATGAAAAGAATACAAATAAAGTGACTGCTGCTGATGAAAAAGATGCTATCTGGTATTTTGACAGTGATGGAGATTAAGAAGTAAGGTTGAGTACTTGGGTTTTGAATCAAAGAAAGGGTGACTAAAAGTCAGCTTTTGATTACAACACATTTCATTCTGTACAAATGTCACACTGGTGAGCAGGAGACCTGTTTCCTGAAGGCCTGGGAGATGGGCTTATCTTGAGCTTTTCTCAGTCATATTTTAGCTAAAAATTAGCTAAAACTGGAAGCACAGGATTTTAATACTCATGCACTGCATCTTGTGAAGCAGCTTTCTAATTCTGATGGTCTATTTAGAAAGCATGAAAGAACTTGCCCCACCATTTCCATGATAACATCCTTTTGTTTGTCCTCACATTTCCCAGGGTCTCTCATCACTGTGTAGGCAATTCACAATGATGGGAGATTGGTGAGGGGATCCATGGAGCCTAAGCTGAGATGGATCTTGAATCCTAAGAGGAAATAGTTCATATTTTATTCTATATGCAAAAGACTGGCAGGATCACAGTTGGGCTTTGAGAAGATGATGCCAGCAGAACTCAGAAGAAGGGATTTGAGGACAGAGAATGAGCGCAGTGAGATCATGTACTGGCATTCTTCCTCAGTTGGCTAGCTATACACACAAGTTCACTGAATGATGAAGCAGACTACAGGTGCCCCCATGCTATTCAGTGCATTTATTTAGAGCCCTCTTGCTCATTCCACACCCGCTCAACTCAAATTTAAATTCTTAATACCTGCCTCTTGCCTTTGGATCGTCTGTATCCCAATTTCCAGGCCTTTGGATCCTTCTTATCCCCCAGAGACTTTGACCTTCCCTCTCCTAGAAGGCTATCCACCGTGTAGAACCCCTGCCAGTCACTTGGATTGTTCTTCAGCCTCAAATCCCTATGTGGTGGATAGGATTTGGACTATTATAATGATCTTTATATTCTGGCTGAGAGGTAATGAAGGTTACAGCAGGGAGCTAATGCCTAAGGGGGATTTTAGAGTCAGAGCAACAGTATTTGGTGACTAATTTAGTATAAGGCAGGATAAGTATAAGGGGCAGGATAAGTAGAGGGCAAATCTATAATTGTGGCCCCAAAGAATCTAGAAAACTGTGGGGGCTTTAATTGAGATACAGAAGACACCAGAGCAACACGGTTTTTTAAAAGTGAGTTAACTATTCAGCACAATAAGTTTGAGGTACCTGCGACATATTTTTGTAGAGTGGTGAGAGCAAATCTCATGGAAGACCACATCTGGAAACAAAGCCGAAACCACCGGAATGGTGATAATTTGTCATAGGAAAGAGTACAGTAGGAAGACAGAAGGCCAAGGACGGATACTTGAGTTTCATCTACCTTTAATTTGTTATCAGAGGGACAGAAATCAGCAAAGAAATTCAAGGAGGATTCAGAGGCATGAGGAACAACAGCACTATGGACAGAAGGAAAGTGGAGTGCTATATATCCGTATTCTTCTTAATAAAAAGGGCATAAAATTGTCTGCTTTAGAGGGAGCCAAGAAGGAAACACATTGGCATGGCATTTTCCTGAATAACTTACTGTTTGGTGGCTTTTCTTGGTTAATTGTGCTTCTTCTTGGTTAATTGTGTTCCGTTAGCTTGAAAGTAAAGGCCAATAAAGGAATAAAGCACTGTTCCCACTGAGCACAGGTGAAGGCAAGCCTCTGATTAGTGACTATAACTCTAGCTTAAGTGTTTGTCACTATTTTTGACTTGCTTGCTGGACTCATAATTTACATGAAAATGGCTAATAGGTGTGCAGCTGCTGTGTTCCCCAGCTGGCCACTTGGTTTTTGGAAGCTTCATTTTAGTGAATTTGGAAATGCTTCTTCCAGCCTCTTTGCTTGTGACTTCCTACTTCAGCTGCTTATATTACTTGCTTGGAACCATGCTACTCTTTAGAGTTTAAATGTTTCAAATTAGTAGATCCATATTTTGATTGGTATTGGTGGGATTTTAATTATTAGTGATACATTTTTGTTCAGTAGGTCTTTATGTGAAAGTGATGAAATTTCTTAAGAAGTTGTTTGTATGATTTTGTCTTTTGAACGTGAAGGAAATACGTATGTATAGCTGTGTATGCGGGAGGGTGGGAGAGAAAGAAAAGAGAGCAGCCAGTACTCTCTCTGGTGGGGTTTCAAGTCAGCCCTTTTGGGACTATGGACAAATGGATAAACCACCTGAGTGTTCTGATGACATTTTAAACAGATTTTTCTTTATTCCTTCATGCTTAGTTTTATGCATTGCTTGTGGTCTGGAAAAATTAATACTATTTTCAGAGGGTCTGATTTGGAACACTAATGAATATTAGACCTCATGGGAATTAGACTCAGTAGGAGATAGACCCTTAACCCCTTAATATTTTTTCTTCATACATGAGAATAAGAAAGAGGGCTTGTTACTATAAATAACAAAACATTCGCATACTACCAAGGGATCACTTCCATTCTCCAAAAAAGCAACTCCGGGTTTGCGTGATATGTACAATCATTGAATTAGAGTTGGTACTTATAACACTTTAAGTAGTAAAATATTTAATGTACATAAAAATTGTGTACCCATAAAACCATATATTGCTCAGAGATCTTTCCAGGTGTCATTAGTAATCAAGTTAAATTAACATCACCAATATTTTAGAATTGAAAACACATAAAGAATCCCAACGTATACAATTAAAGCAAATATTATATTCACATCATAATAATTATAATATTGGTCCTATAAAGTGTAGGATGTGGGATAAGAGAAAAAGAATCAAGGGTAAAAAAAGACATTGTATTTGCCTGAACAACTGGAGGAATGACATTTCCATTTAATGAAATGGGGAAGTGGGGGAAAGGAGAGGTTGGGGTGAGAAAAATCTTGGAGGTTAGTGGTGGAAATTTTGATTTTGTAATGATTATCAAGTGGATATGTGAAATTCAGCTCCATAAAGGCCTGGGTAGTTGTCTTATTTACTGTGGAGTTTCCTTTACCTTGACCCCCTATTTCTTCAATAAATGACTGAACAGGGTTCAATGTAGATTACCTTGAGACATAAATTTTGCCATTTTTGGCATATAGGTTGTATTTAAAGTCAAGAGTCTCGATGAGATCATTAAGGGTGAGACCATAACTAGAGAACAGAAGAGACACAAAGAAGTCAAGTGTCTGAGTACTGGGGGCATGCTGAATTCTGGAAAATGAGGGGAATCTCTATTTCTCTCTCTCTCTCTCTCTGTGTGTATACTGCTATATCTATATTCATACCCATGTTCTCGTCCATAGCTCTATATCTATATATATCTATATCCGTATCTATATCTACATCCATTTCCATTTCTCTATCTATATAGACATCAATACACACACACAAACATATATATCACAATGTATGTAAAAGGGATTATACTATACTTAATCTTTGGCTGCTTGGGTTTTCAGTTTAGTAAATCTCCTTGGAGATCTTTCCATGTCATCATATCCTGCTTCACCTCATTCTCTTCTGGTAGCTGCACAAGTGTTGTATTGTTTCAAAATTCAATAGTTTGAGTAAACAATTCCCCACTGATTGACATGTAATTTATTTATATTTAGATTATTTGCTATTGCTAACAGTGTCCCAGGGAACATCCTAGTCTCTATCTCAGCATACACGTACAGGTATGTATCTGTAGGGTATGAATCAAACAGATGAATTTCTGGTCAAAAATATATGTTTTTAAAAGTTTGATAGACATTGTCAACATGCTTCACCAAATGTTGCACTCTCACTAATACTATACGAGATTTTTTTTTAAAAGATTTTTCATGAGTTGAATGATTATTGTGTCAACTGATTTATTTGTATAAAGTCAAAATAGTAACCAACAGAGGTCACAGAAAATAAAGTTTTGATTGGTGCTGGAAGAGAGGAGAGTTCTTCAATAGTTACAAAATCCTGGGACACCTATGTGAGTATGGCTTCTAATTCCATAAATGTCCAAGTCAGGGCATTTTACTTTTGATGTAGTAAACTCCTCATTCTAAAATATTTTATTGCAATAAATATATTAAGTATTGAGTCTTTTAATTTGGTTAAACTTCCATGTAAGCATGGGAGTTTATAAATAAATAAATAAATAAATAAATAAATAAATAAATAAATAAATAAA